>NC_071124.1:832500-880000 GCF_024256425.1 Clarias gariepinus
TCTCCTGCATTTCAGAGAAAATATTTTACACTCGTTATTTATAAAATCAGTTACATCATGATGATGAACATTTAATGAGTTTCATTACATTCTGGTCAGATAGTTTTGCTTGATGCTGAGACAAAATCTGACACAAAACTGCTCATAACTTTACTTTTACTCAACAATTAGATTTTATTTATGATGCAGGTTTAACGTCTGGCAGATACGTGATTACTGCCAAAGTTTCATTAAATTCTTTCCGGCCAGTTTTCTGTGATGCTGTGGCCAAATTTGGACAGACAGACAGACAGACTGGTGTTAAACGTCCTGCAGGAAGAATAAACATATATTGATCTGTCCATTTATTTTTTTCATAGTCTACTTCCCTTTTTTTGGAGTAAGCCATGCTCTGTTGCATTTCTGTTTTTTTGAGGATTTGATGGCATGTAGGTGCATCACTGTTGTTTCTGTGTCCTCCACGTAAACTGTGTATGGAATAGTCTTCCATTTAATGTCCGGGACTCAGACACAGTCTCAGTGTTTAAGTCCAGGCTAAAAACCTGGTGTGATTAGTTGCTTTACATCTCAGTTCCCCCTCATGTCTGTGTTTCCTCTTGGCTCCTCCCGTTTAGTTATGATGTCATAGTTAGTCCTGCTGGTATCCCTGCTTGACCTCTGCACTAAATATACATTCACATTACTGTATACGTTGTTTGACTGTGACCAGACCTAGTTGCCATCTCTCTTCTGCTCTTTCATCTTCTCTTTCTTCTTCCCTCTCTCCCTCTCTCTTTTTCTCTCTCCCTGTCTCTCTCTCTCACTACACATGTCTCTCCTGAGCTGTCAGTGATCCAGACCCCCTCTGCCCCCTGGAGCTCTCTGACTCGTCCTGGTGTCCCTCTTCTGGTTGGAGATCTCATCACATGGACGCCCCGTGTGGTCTGTCTGGGATGTGTGTGGTTACTGGGGACGGTTCCACTTTACCATGAAGACGGTCCTGTCCTCGGCTGATGGAGACAGCTGTTTTCTGAGGACTCGTGACTTCAGTCACTCAATAGTTCAGGACTGGAGTTTCCTACAGTCTAACTGAGCCTCTGATAACAAACTGGACTCCATATGAACTTCTCCACATCTCCTGTTCTACTGAACTTCCAGCCTCCTAACACACAGTATAAGTGCAGATCAATCCCTGCTATCCGTTATCACCCAGATGAGGATGGGTTCCCTGTTGAGTCTGGTTCCTCTCAAGGTTTTTTTTTATTACCATCTCAGGGAGTTTTTCCCTCAGCACCGTCACCCTCGACTTAGACAGTCTGTTCATTTTGATTCATACACATTTTTCAAATTTCAAATAAATTTTCATAATTTTCTTTTGATGAAAATGAAATTCGATTGAATTGTATACACGGCAAACTATTGCATGTTACATGAATTTCTCTGCTCATTATTGTAGATGGTCCCGAGTTTTACATGCACAACTTATCACATTCATCAGCAACAGTTACAGAAGTGTTCGCTCGTATAACGACAGCAAGTTTTAACACAAACCACAGAAATCAAAGATTAAACAGTTTATTAATTAATCACAGGTTAATATGGTTATTACACTCAACATAGAGGTTACAGGATCTACAGGATTAGTCTGTCTGCAAACACAGAGCTAACACTGGAAATGATTTAATCCATAAATTACAGTGTTAATAAAAAAAAATAAATAAACACAGGGGCTGCCTTCTACAATGCAGGCTACAGGAAGTTTACTTCAGACAGGAAGTAACGAGGATCAGGAAGGAGGCGCTAATCTGAATCGCACGCTCACCAACACGTATATCTATAAGATACATAGCAGAGGAGGGTCTACCCCACACACACACACACACACACACACACACACACACACACACACACATTGTTCTACCAAGGCCTCCACATTTCCAGAGCTGTCAAATGCTGGCTCTTTGTGGGAGGTGGCCTAGTCAACCGCGCGAGGTCATTAGTTTGAGCAGGCGGAGCCACTCTGGGCGCTGATGAGGAGTCTTCCACCTCGCTGATTTGGAGTGTTCCTTGCTCGGGGTCAGTGGACGAGGGTTTGGTCGGGGTGGATTTGGGCAGCGAGCGGAGCAGGTGGTTGAGGAGACGAGCGCCGAGTGTTTTGTCCATCCAGTCGCAGGACAGCAGCAGGTTATGGACTTCATGCATGCACTGGATGTAGCCGGTGCTGTAGCGCTGCTGCGCCTCTGGGTCCAGAACCGGTTCTGGTGAGGGCAAGAATCAGGATTAAATCAGATTCAGATCATAAATAATTAGATCTTACTTACTTAATCAGCTTCTAATATGCAAATTCAGGGAATGTAAGTGTTATTACATCATCAAGTATAACACCCAATCAGGGCTTGATGTGTAAATTAAGGCTTTTTAAGTGTTTGCATATTATCTAATATAAGAACCAATCAGGCGGTGATATGCAAATGAAGGCCTCGCAGCACCAGAGTAGCGGAGGTGTTACCAGTTTTAATATTAGTCGTGTCCACACTAGTGTGTGAGTGTGTGTGTGTGTGTGTGTGTGTGTGTGTGTTACCTGTCTGCCTTTCACCTGTAGCTTTATTACTCTGGATGTTCTGCAGGTGTTTAACTGTCATCTCTAGAATATCGGCTTTCTCCAGCTTCGACTGCTGCTTGAAGAAGACAACAGTGTGGGTTAAATACATTCAGGGAGGAGCTGAGATTAAAGACTCACAAGTATGACATCACAGTTTTACATTCTCACGGTGCATTCTGAGCGACGGGCAGAATGTTAGTCAGAACTTATTTTATCCCGCCTACATTGAGTTTGAGTGACATGGCAGATGACCACTCACAGACCTCATCTTGTGTCCCCTCAGTGAGAAACTAAATTCAGGACTATAAATATTGTGAACCAAAAAGCTGCTTGTGTTCCTAGAGGTAACCACTGCTCCCAGTGACATGTGGGCGGAGCCTATGGGTGGGGTCTGTTGTTATAAAGTAACTTTCGTTATTGTGTTGAATCTTGCAAGAGAATGTATGTTCATTGATATTAATGATTGTTACCATGGAAACATAGTCGTTCCTCTGGCTGTTTCAAAGTGACGGAAACTTTACAAACTTTCAACAGAAAGAAATGCTAATGTTTACGCTAATGTTAGCTTAAAAGTATGAAAGGACTGTAGATTTATCCATATCTAAGATCTAATATTAAATTTTTATTATATTATTAATTCTCTATAAATTCCAACATTGACAAATTAAATGAATGAACTGTAATCACGTGTAGTCACGAGTCTCAAACGCTCTTCTTACAAAATATCTGTTTATAAACAAATATATAAACTATATAAAAACATCCTGGGATAAAAACAGAACGTATGAATCTCTCGGGAACTGGATTGGGTTAAAGATGAGGAAGGAGACTCACGTCGAGCCCGAAGACTCCCACCACCGTCTCTCTGAGCTGCTCCAGGCAGTGATTAATCCTCTCTCTCCTCTTCCTCTCGATCAGAGGCTTCCTCAGCTTTAAGAAGAGACAGAGAGAGAAGTGACGGCTCAGTAGCACATAAACACCAGGAGAGAGGGGGGTGGGGGAGACAGAAAGAGAGGGGGAGAAAGAGAGAGAGAGAGAGAAAGAGAGACAGTCCTTCAGTCGTTCGTACCTTCCTCTCGTCTCTGCTGCTGTTCTGTCTCTCCGCGCTCGGGGTCGCACTCGCCGCCGTCATGACTCTCAGACTTTACTTTAGTCCTGAGTGAAACTTCTGTACGTCTGTGTGTGTGTGTGTGTGTTGATCAGGAGTGTGTGCTGCTCTGAGTGCGACTGCTTTTATACACTGCAGATTAGCATGTGAATGGAGCGAGGAGAGAGCAAACACACACACACACACCCAGCATAATAAAAATAATAGCCCTCTCTCTGTCTCTCTCTCTCCTTCAGACTCATCGTTTTAACTTCTTCCTCACTCTTTACACTTTTCCCACCGTCTCTCTGTCTCCTTGTCCCTCTTTCTCATCTCTACTTCTCTCTCTCCCAGTGTTTATTTCACTCTCACTCACTCTCTGCTTTTTAAAACATTAGAAGGTTTGGATAGAGAAAAAAGCTTTCAGCTCTGTGGTCAACTTTCCTTCTTCGTTCCTCTTTGTTTCATTCTCTCTCTCTCTCTCTCTCTCTCTCATATTGGATCTCACTCTCTCCTCCATCTTACTCTTTCTCCTTTCCATGTATCCCTCTCTTCCTCTGTTCCTTTCTCTTTTCACCTTCAGTGACTCAGAACTGAAATCAATATGCAACAAGTGTCAGCAAAAACATCTCTCTCTCTCTCTCTCTCTCTCTCTCACACACACACACACACACACTTTTAACACACTCTTAAGCATGTGACAGATGTCCACCCCATGAGCATTGCCCCCGTCACCCTCGAGAGAAACTCCATATTCACTCATCTGCTTTGTGAAGAATTTCCCTAGTGTAAATGAGACTGTGTACAATCCAACACACACACAAACACACACTCTTCTTTATGTGCTACCTGGTCCTACCGAGACTAAAACCAGGTCCCTAGAGTACACACTAGGAGGCATCGTGTCTCATTATTATGTGAAAATATAAATTTGTAAACAATAATTTTATAATAAATAATAATACTATGCTCTGGACCTCTGAGTGAATCAGTATGAAATGTTTCCAGAATATTAAAATCCTAAAATCAGAAAAATTGTCCAAAAATGATCAATTGGTTTAAACTCCAAAAGGCGTTCCGTGACTGGAGGTCTGATCACATCCTGACGTCTGGGTGGGCGGGACGACCTTCCTCTCTCCAGCCAATCAGAAGGGTCTGTCTGCTCATGTATACACAACGAGCCTGGTTAGAAAGGAGAAGGAAGCATTCATTGACCTTTGACCTTTAACGGTTCAGGTTGCTTGCTGGGTTGTGACATCAGGGAATTTTTTTAAACGAGTGAGAAGAAAATGAAGAAGGTACTGTAGTACTGCACCTGATGTTATTTTCATGTTATGTATAGTTGGATTAGATACTGTTCTAATCAGACACATGGACAACCTGAACACTGATGCACACAGCAGGAGGATAAGCATGTACCATGTAGCGTGTAGCACGTCATTCTGTTTTGGGACAAAGGCGTTCTAATCAGAAGGTTTGGATGGAGAAAAAAGCTTTCAGCTCTGTGGTCAACTTTCCTCCTTCGTTCTTCCACAATGAGGCGGCGAGCAGATGCGAGCGGGGCAGATGTCCCGTCAGGACCGGGCCGGCTAGGAATTAAACCCAAGCTCAGCTGCATGTGTTTGATTTAAGCTGCGCGAGTGCCAGGCGCGCGAGCAGAACGTGGGAAACTCACACGGACAAAAGGGAGCATTGATCTGAGGCTAATGAGCGTAAAAGAGGGAGTGACCTCGGGCCTGTGTGTGTGTGTGTGTCAGGGGAGAGGAAGTGGGAGGCAGGTGTACAAGAGAGAGAGAGAGAGAGAGACAGTGTGTGTGTGTGTGTGTGTGTGTGTAAATGGCAGGTGCTGCATTGGGAATGTCTCATTTATGGCAGATGTTTGAAAAAGCCAGTGTTCAAATAAAACTGCACAATAATTGGTGATTAATTCTATCCATAACAGAGAAGAAATCTAAATAACATTGCCATACATTCTTACCCACAACACACACACACACACAAAATAATCTATCACCCAAATCTAATCAGCTGCTTACTTTCTAATGACAGACAAAGGGGGTGCCAATACTTTGTGCAGCAGTCAGTAATTCTATATCTACAGGCTGGATAACTTTAAAAATTAACAGGATTTGTTTTAAACCCATTCTGAAGTTTACCAGAGTTTACGCTGTAATGTTACAAAATAAACATGACGTCATCAGGTTCTCCCATGTGACTAGCAGTTAGCACATAAGCTAGCTCGATCAGGTAATACTAGTCATACTGTATAAGAGTGTTAGGGCACACTGATGGCTCTATATTTGCATATATAGTACAGATTAGACATGTGTGTAATGCTCCCAACAGCGTGCTTCACACCGACCCACAGCGGTGTTCCTCTCTGGTCCTTTCTGTACAGAGGTATCCTCAGGCTCTCTGTGCAGTTACATCGCATTCTTCCTTCCAATTGTACAGTAAAGTTGCCCTGTATGATTGGACAAATTTGGAATATCACTTTTATAACCATCCTGGAAATTGTCTTCATGATGCGCGTTTTGATTCTCTGACAAACTCTGGACCAGCACTAATGCAGGGGGTGAATACTTATGCACTCTCAACTAAGTTTCAGCTATATTAGTGAATTATTTTGCAAACTATACTGTATATTCATCTCAGTATTTTTGGTTGATGAAATCATGAGATAAAATCCCAGTTAAACTTATTTCCATTTACAGGTTTTAATATTACACAATGTGAAAACATTAAAGGGGTAAATACTTATGCAAAGTGCTTTTTAGGACTTGTTGCTCACACTTGTTTGATTATCTCACAGACACACACTCAAAGCGTCATTAGGAGTGTGTAAAGGCGTGTGGCTTGGGTCCAGAGCATGCGGTGAGTATTAAGCCTGTCCTGGAGGGAAACTGGAGGTTAGAGTAAAGCCACCCCGGTCCCTGGGGTATGTGGGGGGACACGCCCACCATGTGGGCCAGCGCTCGCCCTTTTATGTCATGTTGCGCTCCACCATCTGGCCCTCGACGCCTCTGATTCAGAGAGCATGTGGGAATAACGACTTCACCGCCTCCTCTGTAACGACCCCCTGAGCCCAGAGCGCCGCTGCTCCACAATCGGGCTGTGACCACGACCGTATCCCATAATGCACCTCTCCATGTAGGGGGCAGAATGTTCACATTCACGAGTGTTTCACAGAACGCAAACAAAACCCACAAACAACAAAGGATGTCATCTGATACCCTCTACTCTACTTTATTTTTGTCTTTAATATATATATATATATATATATATATATATATATATTACACTAAAATTACCTTAAGCTTTAACATTTTTATTATTATGTATAAAATCAATTAATTATTAAAACCATTAATAATTAATAATAATTAATCCCAGAAGTAAATGTTTGTGTGATAAAAATGTAGCCTTTATAAAATGTTAATATGATTTTTTTAAAAATCATAATTAAATAAACTTTATCTAAATAAAAAAAATAATCCCCTAATTTTAATATAAAGCTTGAAATTATAAGCCTTAGAATAAATTTTACATTTATAGTGATAAAATGCTTTTAAATCATTTAACAAATTTTACAAACTTATTTATTTTATTTATTTATTTTACTTTTTTAATTATTATGTTTAATTGTTTTGGCCCTAATGCATTTAAATCAATTATTTAATTGTATTATTATTATTATTATTTTATTATGTGTCCAGGAGGTGGCAGTAACACCCTGATGGAGGTGAGGAGTGTGGGTAAGATGAATATTGAAACTATTTGTGCTCAAGTGTGTGTGCGCATACGTGTGTGTGTGCGTGTGTGTGTCTAAAAGCACAGAAGCATTTAGGAAGGGTTTTATTGCGTCGTGTTAGCCAGAGTACGCGCTCTGAGCCGCGGTGAGAGAGATTACATTTCCACATCAGGATAATCACCCGTACCTTCTCATCACGTCTCACATGAAAGGAAACAAAAAAATTTCCCAGTAAAATAACATAAATTAAGTCTTTTTTTCTCTCCAGGTAACTGTGTAGCAGAGCCCAAGACAAGCTGGAGTGTGTGTGACCCATCATTATCCAGAACCAAGCTCCACTGACTCACACACACATACACACACAGTTGTTGTTAGCCTTCAGGTTCACACACTGTTATACACTGCATTAAACCCACTCACTTCACTGAACTGCTCTCTGCTCAGAACTTTCTTTTTTTTTCTGTTTTCTTAGTAACACTTTCGCTTTGTCTGACTCCGACAGCGTGACCCAGACCCGGCTGCACCTCTCGCTCTAAAACCTCAGCGCTGTGGAGAGGAACACACACCCGCTGGGCCGAGCTACATAGGGGCGGATTTATTCATCTGAGCTTTTACATGAAATGTGGCATTCATGAAATTCCGGTTAAATCCAAGAACCTTGTGTGTGTCCTGCTCGCGCTCCTGACTGTGTATAAATTCACACCTAAGCGGATGACCTGACGTGACCCTGGAGCTGATGGAGCTCAGACCCTCTAACCTGCTCGGTTCTGTCCGGAACATTCTGTAGAGCTCAAAGTGTTGATGATAAGCTTAAGAGCGTTTAGCAGACGCCTCCTTATCCAGACAGATGTCTAGACGAGCTTTGGCGTCATGCTCAGAGATTCAGAGCTCCGCCCAGAACATTTAGTCAAAACCATATGCTTTATTTTACTGGCTTTAATTAAAGAAAATGAAAATGAAGATTAATAAAAACTAATTACATCTCTGTTATTATTCGCTTTATATAGAACGTTATTAAACATGCTATTGGTGTAGACATGAGTCATAGTAACTTCCACTTCTGATACGCAGGCTTTACCCTGAGCGCTCGGTTTGCTCTGCGCTCTTTATCTTTTCTGAAGATTTGAGGGTGCCGCCGTATGCAAATGAGCCGTGTAAGGAACATGCTTCACTCTGTACACCTGATTAACACACGCACACAAATACAAATTCACCTTTGTCAGAATTTTGTAATTTAAAGCAAGTGGTACCTTCCTCTCTCTGTCAGACTCTCATTAACATTATTAAACGTGTAGAGGGACGTTAAGGGAAAAATGAAGCAAAGCTCGCTGGTGACATCACAACCCTGACTGATCACCAACTGTGAGGTTATACACAATATTGTGATATAAATACGATATCAGGACAAACCTCTCTACAAGGAGCGATAAAGTATACGCAACCGGTGCAGCCGAGCCTCAGTCTGTCTTTCTACCTCCCTATCTGTCTGACTGTGTTTGTCTTTCATTTTTCCAGTGTTGAGACTCCGCTCCGTCTGTAGATGTGTGTTAGATCAAAATCTCCACCAGGTCCGAGTCAGCTGGTCTGATCTTCTGCCCCGCTGTGTGGAGAACTCGACTCTCGGGGAACTTCATCTGAATGGCTGGGTAATCTACACACACACACATACACAGACACACACACACACAGAGTGAACCCCTCTTTACATCTTTTCTTTTTTTATATCCTTTTCCTTTATATAATTCTACGATTCTTTCTAGTTATCTTCCTTTTATTTTTTCTATTTAACCAGTTTGTTCTCTTTCTTCTTACCCATTCTTCCTGTTCTACCCCGGCCTGTAGGGGGCGTAGCTCTGACACACTCTGGACTCCTTCCTGTTTGCGTGCTGCTGTCTCTGCTGGCTGATTTAGAATGGAGTGACAGAAGAGGAGTAGAAGGAAGAGAGGAAGAGACATTGGGGGGCAGTGGAGGAAGGGAGTGAGTGTGTGTGGAGGGGAGGGGAAGAGTGGCTGAGGAGGACAAGTGGAGCGAGGAAGACAGGGAGGAGGACATTATGGATGGGAGAGGGAGGGTGGAGACAGACAGAGTAGCGAAGGAGGGAGGGTGGGAGGAGGAGAGAGACGGGACGAGGGACGATAGCGAGGACGTGAAGGAGGGCAGCGATGGAGGAAGGTGGTTCTCTTTTCCCAAAAGCACACCTAAAAAAAACAGGAAACACACTAATTACATCATCGCTCAACGTTTACAAACTTGTGTTCGTCCACCATGACGTAGTAAAAACAATCTGTCCTCGTACATTATATGTCATTTTATGTTCCGTCCAATCTTGTGCATAAACAGCAAATATCACACTCACACCGTGGCTCGCGCCATCACATGGATGTGTGTGTGAGTAACGGTGGAAGCATTCATGTAAAAAATACTGACGATGACAAACGTTACAGAAGCTGCACAAACTCTGTTCCTGTTATTAAAAGTTTGACTGCCAAATGAAACAACTCCAAAAGAAGCAAAAAGTATTGAACATTACTTCTATTTTACATTTACATTTAGACATTTGGCAGACGCTCTTATCCAGAGCGACTTACATTTTTATCTCATTATACATCTGAGCAGTTGAGGGTTAAGGGCCGCGGCTCAAGGGCCCAACAGTGGCAACCTGGTGGTTTTGGAGTTTAAGCCTGGGATCTTCCGAACCGTAGTCCAATGCCTTAACCACTGAGCTACCCCTGGCCCCTATTTTGTGCCGGAGGCCGACTAGCCGAACTCTCAGCGGGGTGGGATGGGAGTCCCTTAGCGTTCTCACATCAATCACGGCTCTACAGCCAATCAGGGGCGTCTGTGAGCGCACGCAAGCGGAAGGAGCGTATAGTGCTGACCTCCGAGTGTGTTACTCCGCCCCCAACGGTGAGATGCGCTTGGCTGGCGTCACGTGGTTTGGAGGAAACACGTGATAGTCTTTGACCCTCCCTGAGTGGGAGTAGTTGCCTTAATGTGGAAGCCCCCTAATGACATGTGGGAATTAGATACGTTTAAATTAGGGAGAAGATTTGGAAAAAATAAAAATAGATGAATAAAAATTTAAAATAAATAAAATTGTTTCGGTGACATAAGTGAGAATTTCCTTAATGATTTTTGAAAAACGTGTAACTCCACCTGCTATAGTTTTGTCCCAGGGGATTAAATCAGCCTGCAGGTGTGCTTGTTTGTGGCTATTTAGGTACGCAGTTTGGTAGCGATATGCTGATGATACAGCAAACTCATGCTAAAGATCATGAGAAACATTTTAAGCATTACAAAAAATGTCAGTTTACAGCCTCCTCAGCCTCGCCCTTTACAGTTTTATGTCTTTTGAATGTCTTTTGTAGTGTTATCTCTCAGTTAAAATTTCTTTCATAAATATTACACAGTGATTTGACTCACGGTTCCCAAACGCAGCAGCACCAGTGCTAGCACCTAAAAAGAGAATCTATATGCAACCTGTCTGTGAAAAATCTGCCAAAGGAAGTTAAAGTCCGAAACTGGCTTTTATCTAATTTTGCAACCACACGGTTATTGATGTTATTGTTATACTGACTGTATGCATATTAATCACACAACATTGTCAGCATTAACATTATTTCTACTTGTTCTGCTCGGTTTAAAGTTCTACACTTTAGACTTATACGAAGGCGGCAATAAGGAGTCCTCACATATCACATAATGAGGATTAAAATATAGTGCAGATTGCTAAAAATTCTGGATCAGCGCTGTCAGATGAAAAGACTTTGATCGTTCGCTAAAATCAGCGTAATGCTGCGTCTCACTGTGAAGTAAAGCCAGGCTGACAGAGAGAGCGGAGAAGTGACACACTCATTCCATCACACTTTAGTGTTTTTTACAAAGCAGAAAAAAAAAGCTCTCGACATTTTGTTTAATCAGTGTTCTGTCTAGTAGTCTGTATCAAAACAAATTAGATTTTTGTTATTGGGTTTAGTTTTTACACTGCATATAATTTAAAATATTTGCAACTTTTTCTCCCTCTGGTCTCTCTATCTCTCTCTCTCTCACACACACACACACACATTTACTGCACATTGATTTTACCCTCAGAATCGATTCTATTTTTCCCCGTGCTCTGCTAGAGTTGACATGAAAGTGGACCTGAGAGCTCTAGGAGCCGAGTGAGTAGATCGCTGTGTTCTCACCAGTGTAAAGCCGTACATGAGACCACGGACCCTGACTGACTTTAAGTAATGTTGTGTGCTGAATTCGCTTGAATGTCTACGACACATTTCCAGTTAATTACGTCTCTGATTAGCTTAATAAGTCTGAGTGCTGTTTATACGCACTGACGCTGACGTGCAGCCTGCAGCTCACAGGCCATTACAGACTTTGTGTTTTATTGGGCATTCAGATATCTTATAGTAAAAAAATTCTTTTGATGTAGCTTAAGGGGAAAAAAAACATTAACATCAATTCAAATTAATGTTTAATTATTGAGTGAGTAAGTGTGTGTGTGTGAGAGAGAAAGAGTACATACTTTCAGTCTGTGAGGGCTGGCGGGAATGCAGGCCTGTCGCTACAGCGATGGAGGGGACGGAACGGGCGGGGCGCAGTGGGGTGGAGTCTCTGCGTGAACGGTGCTGCAATACTTTAATCATCGCGATCTTCTCCAGCAGTTGAGCGTGGAGATCCTTCATCCTACATGCACACACACACAGACAAGCACGCACACACCAGTCAAATGCGGTATTGGGACAGAAGGTCAGTCATGGGCAGGGCGTACAAGCGGCTGCAGGAGGTTACAGATTCCTGCATAATAACCTGAAAACCTGCAGATATTCACTCTCTACATGTTTAAACCCTCTCCTTTAACTCTCCTCCACTCTGCACTAGATATCTTAGTGTGTACAGTACAAGGTCACACAAACTCTCAACCGTCGAAGAAAAAAAAGTTTTCCAAGTGACTCCAAAAGCTTTGGAGATAAATGGAACCTATTAGGACCCAGCGTTTCCATAGCAACTACTTATCTAGTCTGAAGAGTGAGTCCTAATAGCTAAACATCAAACCCTCTCAAGAATATCGACACAAAGTCTAAAAGCCTGTTAGTAATGCCTTTTGTTTTGCGTGCACGTGTGTGTGTGTGTGTGTACCTGGTCTCTATGTCCTGACAGCGTCGGGTGTATGTTTTATCGTCTCCGTCGTGAGGCCACAGACAGGCGTCACTGTAGCTTCCACTGCGAGAATGCTGCATAAAGGTCGTGTCCCTACACACACACAACACACACACACACACATTTTTAAAATGTTCCCAGTATGGTCTTTGCTGTTAAAATTGTTGTTGTGTAAGTGTGTCTGTGTGTGTGTGTGTGTGTGTGTGTGTGTGTATACCTCTGCACAGCCGCTGTAGCCGCTGCCTCCATGGCGAACTGCCTCATTGCGCTCTCCTCTAAATATTTTTGTTCCCAGCGCATCCTGTCTGCCTCCAGTCCCAGAATCCTCTCCTCTCTCTCTCTCAGCAGGTCCATCAGGGCCGGGGCGCTGGACTCACACACACCTACACCAGCACGCTGCATACACACAGGCGTGTTACTTATGTGTAACCTTCGGTGAAGTTATGTTTTAATAACAAAAAATAATAATTAAGATTTTTTTTGTGAAAATGGGATTAATGTGTAAATGGATGCATCCAGTGATGTGATGAAGAAAAATCTACATAAATTCCAGCTGAACATCGATTCCATACTAAAAAGCGTTTGTTTTGTTTTTTTAATCATGAGTGGATTGTACACCACTGATTGTAACTTTGTGTGTGTGTGTGTGTGTGTGTGTGTGTGTATATACCTGTTGGGATCTCAGTGTCTCCAGCTCTCTCTCCAGACGCGTCCTCAGACGTTTCTCCAGCTGCTCTCGTTTTTCACACGCAGCCTGAAGCTGTGCCAGGGCCTGCTGTAGACGCTCCACACGCTCCACGTACACACACTTCCTCCCCAACTACTCTCCCCAGACACACACACACACACTCTGGCATACATAAACAAGGCAATGTCTAATAGACGTTATTTCCACTTTTTCCACTGCTTCATATTTAAATCTACTAAGTTACAAAAGTGCTGACACTGGAGACTCCTTCCATAAACCTGAGGTTCATACCAGCACATCTAAACTGCAAAATGATATTTGTTCCTGTCTCAAGTGGTTCTCTGGCAAATCCTATCTATAGATGTGTGTGAGGTGCATTTGGGTTCAACTATTCGTATCTGTTTATGTGGTGCGTCCCTGTAAGTGAGCTGTTACTATGGCAACATAATGGTCCATGTGTGATGGACAGATGAGGTCTGTGTGTGATGGACATGACGCACCTCCTCCTCCAGCCTGACCACTTTGCCCTGAGCGTTGTTCAGAGCCTGCTCTAAAATCTCGATGTGACGTCGCTGATCCTCAGTGGCTGAACGAAGAGACTCCGCCTCCATCTCCAGCCTCTCCATCTCCTTTAGACTCTCTCTTCCTGAGGAACAGAGAGACAGTTGGGCGTGTCTCTAAAAACTGGACTCATCAAACACTTAGAATCAAATCCTGTTAGAGGAAATAATCATAGGAAGTAACACACACTGTAACACACACTGACACACTGCAACACACACTGTAACACACACTGACACACTGCAACACACACTGTAACACACACTGTAACACACACTGTAACACACACTGACACACTGCAACACACACTGTAACTCACACTGTAACACACACTGTAACACACACTGACACACTGTAACACACACTGTAACACACACTGTAACAGACACTGACACACTGCAACACACACTGTAACACACAGTGTAACACACACTGCAACACACACTGCAACACACACTGTAACACACACTGACACACTGTAACACACACTGTAACACACACTGACACACTGCAACACACACTGTAACACACACTGTAACACACACTGACACACTGCGACACACACTGACACACTGTAACACACACTGTAACACACACTGTAACTCACACTGTAACACACACTGACACACTGCAACACACAGTGTAACACACACTGCAACACACACTGCAACACACACTGTAACACACTGTAACACACACTGTAACACACTGTAACTCACACTGTAACACACACTAACACACTGCAACACACAGTGTAACACACACTGCAACACACACTGTAACACACACTGTAACACACACTGACACACTGTAACACACACTGTAACACACACTGTAACACACACTGCAACCAACACTGTAACACTAACACACTGCAACACACAGTGTAACACACAGTGTAACACACACTAACACACTGCAACACACAGTGTAACACACAGTGTAACACACACTGCAACACACACTGCAACACACAGTGCAACACACAGTGTAACACACACTGCAACACACACTGTAATACACACTGTAACACACTGCAACACACACTGTAATACACACTGTAATACACACTGTAACACACACTGACACACTGCAACACACACGGTAACACACACTGTAATACACCCTGCAACACACACTGACACACTGACACACCGCAACACACACTGTAACACACACTCACACACCGCAACACACACTGTAACACACACTCACACACCGCAACACACACCGTAACACACACTCACACGCCGCAACACACACCGCAACAACCACTGTAACACACACTGACACACACTGTACCACACACTGTAACACACACTGACACACTGCAACACACACGGTAACACACACTGTAACACACACTGTAACACACACTGACACACTGCAACACATACTGTAACACACACTGTAACACACACTGTAACACACACTGACACACACTGTAACACACACTGTAACACACACTGACACACCGTAACACACACTGTAACACACACTGACACACACTGTAACACACACTGTAACACACACTGACACACTGCAACACACACTGTAACACACACTGTAACACACACTGTAACACACACTGACACACTGCAACACACACTGTAACTCACACTGTAACACACACTGTAACACACACTGACACACTGTAACACACACTGTAACACACACTGTAACAGACACTGACACACTGCAACACACACTGTAACACACAGTGTAACACACACTGCAACACACACTGCAACACACACTGTAACACACACTGACACACTGTAACACACACTGTAACACACACTGACACACTGCAACACACACTGTAACACACACTGTAACACACACTGACACACTGCGACACACACTGACACACTGTAACACACACTGTAACACACACTGTAACACACACTGTAACACACACTGACACACTGCAACACACAGTGTAACACACACTGCAACACACACTGCAACACACACTGTAACACACACTGTAACACACACTGTAACACACTGTAACTCACACTGTAACACACACTAACACACTGCAACACACAGTGTAACACACACTGCAACACACACTGTAACACACACTGTAACACACACTGACACACTGTAACACACACTGTAACACACACTGTAACACACACTGCAACCAACACTGTAACACTAACACACTGCAACACACAGTGTAACACACAGTGTAACACACACTAACACACTGCAACACACAGTGTAACACACAGTGTAACACACACTGCAACACACACTGCAACACACAGTGCAACACACAGTGTAACACACACTGCAACACACACTGTAATACACACTGTAACACACTGCAACACACACTGTAATACACACTGTAATACACACTGTAACACACACTGACACACTGCAACACACACGGTAACACACACTGTAATACACCCTGCAACACACACTGACACACTGACACACCGCAACACACACTGTAACACACACTCACACACCGCAACACACACTGTAACACACACTCACACACCGCAACACACACCGTAACACACACTCACACGCCGCAACACACACCGCAACAACCACTGTAACACACACTGACACACACTGTACCACACACTGTAACACACACTGACACACTGCAACACACACGGTAACACACACTGTAACACACACTGTAACACACACTGACACACTGCAACACATACTGTAACACACACTGTAACACACACTGTAACACACACTGACACACACTGTAACACACACTGTAACACACACTGACACACCGTAACACACACTGTAACACACACTGACACACCGCAACACACACTGTAACACACACTGACACACCGCAACACACACTGTAACACACACTGTAACACACACTGTAACACACACTGACACACTGCAACACATACTGTAACACACACTGTAACACACACTGACACACACTGTAACACACACTGTAACACACACTGACACACCGTAACACACACTGTAACACACACTGACACACCGCAACACACACTGTAACACACTGACACACCGCAACACACACTGTAACACACACTGTAACACACACTGTAACACACACTGACACACTGTAACACACACTGACACACTGTAACACACACTGACACACTGTAACACACACTGTAACACACACTGACACACACTGTAACACACACTGTAACACACACTGACACACCGTAATACACACTGTAACACACACTGACACACCGCAACACACACTGTAACACACACTGTAACACACACTGTACTCCATAACACACACTGTAACACACACTGTAACACACTGTAACACACACTGTAACACACACTGTAACACACACTGACACACTGTAACACACACTGACACACCGCAACCCACACTGTAACACACACTGACACATCGCAACACACACTGCAACACACACTGTAACACACACTGTAACACACTGTAACACACACTGACTCACCGCAACACACACTGACACACCGCAACCCACACTGTAACACACACTGACACATCGCAACACACACTGTAACACACACTGTAACACACACTGTAACACATACTGACACACCGCAAAACACACTGACAAACCGCAGCACACCCTGTAACACACATTGACACAACGCAACACACACTGTAACACACACTGTAACTCACCGCAACACACACTATAACACACACTGACACACGCAACACACACTGTAACTCACTGCAACACACACTATAACAGTGCATTGGGCCAGGGGTAGCTCAGTGGTTAAGGCATTGGATTACGGTTCGGAAGATCCCAGGTTCAAACCCCACAACCACCAAGTTGCCACTGTTGGGCCCTTGAGCCGCGGCCCTTAACCCTCAACTGCTCAGATGTTTAATGAGATAAAAATGTAAGTCGCTCTGGATAAGAGCGTCTGCCAAATGACTAAATGTAAATGTAAATAACACACACTGACACACCGCAACACACACTTTAACACACACTGTAACTCACCGCAACACACACTGACACACACTGACACATCGCAACACACACTGTAACACACACTGTAACACACACTGTAACACATACTGACACACCGCAAAACACACTGACAAACCGCAGCACACCCTGTAACACACATTGACACAACGCAACACACACTGTAACACACACTGTAACTCACCGCAACACACACTATAACACACACTGACACACGCAACACACACTGTAACTCACTGCAACACACACTATAACAGTGCATTGGGCCAGGGGTAGCTCAGTGGTTAAGGCATTGGATTACGGTTCGGAAGATCCCAGGTTCAAACCCCACAACCACCAAGTTGCCACTGTTGGGCCCTTGAGCCGCGGCCCTTAACCCTCAACTGCTCAGATGTTTAATGAGATAAAAATGTAAGTCGCTCTGGATAAGAGCGTCTGCCAAATGACTAAATGTAAATGTAAATAACACACACTGACACACCGCAACACACACTTTAACACACACTGTAACTCACCGCAACACACACTGACACACACTGACACACCGTAACACACTGTAACACACACTATAACACACACTGTAACACACATTGACACACCGCAACACACTGTAACACATAGTGACACTGTAACACACATTGATACACGGCAACACATACTGTAACACACTGACACACCGCAACACACACATACGCGAGTAATTAATCTGTACTCTTGTTTGTTCCTCAGCTGCTCTGTAAATATGCAGTAGCTGCTACAGCCAGGACAGTTGTTCCTGAATAAACTCTGCTGCTGGATTCTGTTATCTGTGTTTATTCAGTCACTACTGTTATGGAGGAAGTAAGATAATTCTGTCTGTTCCTTTTATAGGGAGAGAAAGAAAGAAAGAAAGAAAAAGAGGGAGAGAGGGGACTACTACGCAGAAGTAGGCAGGAAATTGTGTTGCTTAGCTGTAGCAAAGTATCGGAGAAGGAAAATTCTTTTAGTAAGTAAGTTATTGGTTAGAGTACAAAACACAATTAGCACCAGTGTGTGCAACAGGAACAGAACCCTGTGTGAAGTGATGTTATAGGAAACTAATCAACAACAGGCGGTGGTGATATTGGGGCTGACGGCACCCCAAAACCCACAAGGTTCTATTTCTCTTAAATATGTTTAGAGCTGTTGATTAGTGGGGCCGTATGAGTCCTTGTGAACGAGCTGTTGCTATGGAAACAATAACATATCAGAACGAGTGCATTAACATAATAATAATCAACACCTTCTGACTAATCAGAGCCCGGGATTCATTAGTGGCGTGGTGTAGAACCAGTGTTTTGTCTGTTGGTGTGAACTCACTCTCTGAGAGGTAAACATGGCCGTCCTCCTGCCCTTCTGCGTCCTGGTTTGCCAGTTTGCGATTCGCTGTTTCTAAACGATCTGGATTTGGAAAGATAAGGAAGTATAAAGGATAAGGCTCAATGATTTTTTCACAAGCAAGACGTGGATGTTTCGGAATAAGCAAAGCGAAGCGGCTGCTGTGTCTGTTGTTTTTGAGATAAAAACGATCCATGTCACCTCTCAGGTCTCGGTTGAAGTCGTGCAGGCGTCTGATCTCCCCCTCCAGTTTCATCCTCATGGTTTTGTCCAGAGTCTCGCGCTTGGATGAGCTTCTGACCAGATTCTCATAGGCATCTGAGAGGCGTTGGACTTCAGCCTCCAACTACACACACCCCCACATGTATACACACACGCAGGTCTTTACAATCTCTCCTACCATTCTGCACTTGTTTTTATTATTTCAATATTTTGAGTCATGGTCACACTTCATGGCCACATTTAAGCGGTAATCAAAAACACTATGGAATGTCATTTAAGGCCAAAATTAAATGAACTTTCTATTCAATAATTTATGATAAAGTCCCTTGAAAATGCACGGAAAGTCATTTTATGGTCGGGATGCTACTGAAAAAACAAAATCAGGATAATGCTCACACAAACCTCATCTCCACCTCTCTTGTGTAAAACCCTGTAACACGCTGTAACACGCGATACAGGACTTACATTTAATTTATATTTTATAACATAAAACACAGAGTTAAAACAGATGCAGTGTAACAGGAACAAATGTAAGTATTCTGGGCGGAGCCAGAGAGTGACTCTGGTCTTAACTCTGGCCTTAGATGATTCAAATCTGGTGAGTTTAATCGTGAAATTCTATTTTATGTGATAAACTTTATCTGTGTAAAAAATTATGTAATGGGAGTGTAATACCCGAACCCGTACACGGCATACCCGCTGCAGTTTGCCAGTTTTCTCCGTCTGCATCAGCAGCTCCTGTCTGAGTCTCTGGTTTTCATCGCTGAGGAAAGTCATCATGTGCTGAGCGTGGCTCATCATGGAAAAGGCCTCAGCAGGTACGATCTGTCCCTGAGGGGGCAAACGTGTCCCTGATCCAGCCTGGGGTACGACAGGTGGCATTAGAGATGGCACAGAGATCTGTCCCAGAGGAGCTCCGATGGAGGGCAGGATTTGATCTGGCGATAATGGACCTGGGCTTATACTGGATGGGTACGCTGGCTGAAATTTGTCTTTGTACGGATATTCAGGAGGAGGACCTCGAGGCTCTAGGGAACCTATCGGAGGTGGAGGAGTGGCAGTTTTGCTAGACATCACCAGCGTTCGTTCTTCACGTACAGGCGAGGTGTCTCTGGGCTGCTTGGCTCCGTTTCTCTCCAAACTGAGCTGCATTATGCGCTCACTGAGGGAGCGCACATGGCCCTGTTCAAGACCGGCTAAGCCCTCATCCACGCCTGTAAACCCTCGCTGCACCCAAGAACGACCCTCAGCACGGTCGAAGACGGAAAGCGAGGGAGCAGAGGAGAGAGACGGAGGACATGAGCTGGTGCTGGTGGGGACGAGCTGGTTTGGCTGTACACTGATCTGAATTTGTGGGCTCTTGCCAGGATTCGGACTATTCACGCCCTGGGGAGTGTGCTTTAGAGTTGTATACGTGTGACCCGGATTTGTAAGCGTGTTACCCGTGCTGTGAACACTCGTCTGTGTGGAGGCCATGTTCTGCTCTTCATTTTGACCCTGCTGACCTCTGTAAAGCTGAGACTGTGATTTAGCTTCCTCATACGACGGAAGCTCTAACGATCCAAGCCCGGGCATGGTGAGAGTCACCTGGGCACTCGCTGCTGTGCTCTGAGCTCCTTTGACACTCTTTTCCATGGAGCTGCTGTCCACCTGGTGCTCCTGACCCTGTGGCTCCTGTCTGGGTTGCGTCTCTGGGAGAGGAGTCTCCGTAGAGGCAGGGTTGCTAAGCGATGCCATGGCCTGGTTCTCTGGACCAACTCCGTTTCCGTAGCAAAAGTTTTCCTGCATCAGGCGTTGTAGAACAGGACCAGAAACAACAACAGCATCATCTGAGCTGCTGTGCATGACAGGGCCTGAGAACACCTGAGCAACCTCACCTGGAAAGAAACAGGTAGACCTTTAGCTAATAATATTATTAATAATAATAATAATAAAGCAGTAATAATAATTACTATAATAATAATATTTCTCTCTCTCTTGCTCAGTATTTTTTTAATTGCATGATTATAAGATGAGAAACAGTTAAAGACTGGATACTGCAGACCTTTCCTTTAGTACAAAACAAGCTGAGAATAGTCTGAGTGTGTGTGTGTGGGGACCAATGATCCCCACCATCACATTCCTAATGCTATTTTAGGATTATAATTATAAACCCCACTACAGTCGCACCAGCTGGTGAAAGTTTCAGATGCCGGAATGGGAAACGAGAACACAGAGGAGGAGCGCACGGAAATACCCGAGGTCTGAACACATGTCTTCACACACACACACACACACACACACACACACACTCGTAACAAGACTGACTGAGAGCCCTAACACACCAAAGCGACACTGCAGATTTAACACCAGCCAAGGCCAACCGATTAAGTTGTCCTGCTACAGCCTGACATCCGTCATGTCTCGCCCGTCTCTCAGGGACAGATTTTAAGTAAAGAGATGAGTGTAGTGACATCATATGGGTTTCTCCTGCAGACTGTGGCAGATCTGCTCTGTATTTTCTGTCGGGAATGTTTGTATGAGGAATCACATCAGTAAGCAAAGTCTAATATGAAGTGATGTTCACAGCGGGTCCTTTGGTGACTGTGGGTTGTGGTGTGAGACCCCTGTGGGTCGGACCTGTTTGTCCGATGCATCCCATGGGGCTCGATCAGACTGGGATCTGCGGTCAGGGACTCTTTGCTTGCTGGGCGGCCGTGCGCGGTGGGCTGTGGAGCACTGGGTGTTGCGGGGGTCTCTCTATCACAGCCAGGTTTAGCTTTGTTTCAGCAGGTTGTGCTGTATTGAATATTCAGTGGGATCTTTAGGGTGAGCCTCAGGTGCCTTTTGGGGTTATACTGTTAGTGCACTTCACTCAGTGGCCGGTTCATATCTGACCATGTTTACTGATGTGATTGTTTATGCAAACATTTTAAAACAACAGTAAACAACAGTACATTCTACATATATTCATCTCTATTATAAATGAGCTAACAGATAGAGGTATACACTGACGTAATTAAAGTCCACAACAGCTGGCCGTTAAAAGGCGCTGCGTCACGCTCGCGCACGTGCGCACGCACGGGGCACAAGAACCAGCGACGATTAATGATACCGTTAGCCGAGTTAGCAACTGATTTTACCATAAAAAATATTTACCTCAGAAAACTTTTACCTCAGAAAACATTTACCTCAGAAAACATTTACCTCAGAAAATATTTACCTCAGACATTACTATCGTTTTAGCGAACACAAATATTCAACTGTTTAACACACGGCTCGATGAGCAAAGGGACGAAATAAGTCGGGTTTTTTTCTTAACCCGAGTTTATTCGTTTTTACGAAGTTCTCCAGAGAGTTGAGAGAGAGAGAGAGAGAGAGGTGTTCCTCAGTAACGTTACAGAGTCAAATCCACCATGCAGAGCCCAGTTAACTGTCCCAGAGAAAGAGAGAGGTGTTTGTTCTCCCAAGAGAACTATAAACGCTTGTTTCCAAGTCTGTAAGCATGCCCAGATCCATAATTATTATTAATAATAATAATAATAATAATAATCTTACCCGCCCCTGCAGTAGCACCGTTAGCCTAAACGTCTGTCCAACTTTTTTTTTTTTGCACCCGCTTCCGTCCAAAAACCACACCCCTACTCGTGTGACACGCTGTGATTGGTCAGTGACTCGCGCTCGTGCAAAAAGTCGACTCTGCACTGATGAGTCATTTAACTCGGTTCACTAAACCGACTCTTTCTGAATCACTGTCCTAAGTTTTCTTCTTTTAAAAGCCTGATGCAGCTAAAGGTGAGGTATAAATGGTTTGTATAAATGATCACAGTTCACAAAACATCACGATAAACAACACTGAGGTGGCAGAAAAGAGAGCAATTGACTTTTCATTAAAGGTAATTAAAACTCAGCAAATCTATCAAAATTAATATAATTAACTGAATCACACGTAACAGTAGCACTTGCTCATTTCATGCCCGTTCAGTGTCATTTACTTATTTATTTAAATTGTTTGATTGTTTGGTTATTTCCTTTATTGTATATGTGAGTTTTTGTCGAGATCAAATATCTCTATGATAAATAAAAACATCTAAAGCCCGATTCGGACAGGACTAGTTTTACAGGGGGTCGTTAGAGAAATTTCTGTTTTACAGACGTACTTTATGATTTTAATCCCATCCGAATGTGGCACGTCTGTCTTTGTCTCACTCAACCTCTGTAAAAATTCCAGAGCAAATTACCTACTGTTTTTCAGGGCCGGTATTCAAGTTTGATGTAAACATATACAAACACGGACACTCCTACCTCCGTAATAAACACAGAGTTGTTAGTCCCGTCCGAATGCATACATGAAATGACAGATGTCGTCTGAAAAAACTTTAAACTCAAACGTCGTTTGGAAAACTAGTCCCTTCCGAATAGGGCTTAACTTTCCCAAACTAACACAAGTGCTTTTTAAACCCATTACACCCCATGTTCATTATTCAGCTATTAACCCTAATAGTAGAACCCTAAGTTCTACTTAATTAACTATTAGGAAATATTTAGTAACTAATGGTACAGTTCTACTCGGCCATATATGCTTTTCAACATTTTCTTTTTCTCTCTGTATTTCCTAAGATGGTAAGGCATGGAAAGGTAAAGACTTTTTTACATTGTGGACATTCAGCTCAGCCTCTCATAGACATGCTCAGAAAATGCTTATTTAGAATGTAATGAATGTGTGTGTTCCTACCATACAACATGTCGAGAGACGGTTCCTGCTGGTGGATTCCAATGTGATCGAGCCACTGAGCAACATCATCAGGGATCCAGTGATCACCAGGCTCCATGTCCTGCTTACACACACACAAAGGGCCATATTGGTTGTTTTCCGACAATATGCTTTCAGATAATAGACAAACAGAAACAGATAGCTAGACATACAGTACATAGAGACAGTATGTACTATACGGGGTGCTACAAGAGTCAGTTTTAGGACCTCTACAGTTTTCCATATACATGCTTCTCTTGGGTAACATCATAGAAATGTTACTTATTGATCCAAAATTCAGTACACAAATGCTCTTACATAGTAACTACTGTTACTACCAGCTTGACAGTGAAAGACCTGGGTGTAATAATAAACAGTAACATTAAACATAAACAGTATCCTTTAAAAATCATATTTCCTAAATTACAAAAACTGCTTTCTTCCACCTTTGACATATTGCCAAGCTTAGGAACGATTTATCCGTATCTGATGCAGAGAAGCTGGTTCATGCATTCACGAGCTCCAGACTGGACTTTTGTCATTTTTATTGCATTACTAGGTGGTTGTCCTGCATCCTGAATAAACAAGCTTCAGTTAGTCCAAAATGCAGCTGCCAGAGTTCTCACCAGATCGAGAAAATATGATCACATAACCCCAATGCTATCATCCCTTCACTGGCTACCTGTTCAGTTTAGAGTTGAAACTATAGTATTACTTACCTACGAGGCCCTTATTGGTTTAGCTCCCACATATCTAGCCAGTCTTCTGACACGCTACAATCCACCACGCTCCTTAAGATCACAAAACTCTGGATTTCTAGTAGGTCCCAGAATATCAAAATCCATAATAGAGGGTAGAACGTTCTCATATTTAGCTCCTAAGCTTTGGAATAGCCTTCCAGACAGTGTTCGGGGCTCAGACACAGTCTCCCAGTTTAAAGGTAGATTAAAGACATATCTCATTAGCCTGGCATACACATAATTTCTCTCATAACCTCATATTCCACTAAATCTTATCATCTTTTGCTGCTAATATTATGAATGACAGCTACGATAATTCTTTTCCACCTTTTCTTTTTTTCTACCCATCCCGAGCCAGCTGGAGATTGTGCTGGCTTTAGGAGACAAAGGCCAACCCTGTAAGGATCCTGAGGCATCCAGAGAAGGACCAGCTCCAGCAGGATTCTGCGTCATGATGGTTTGGAGCTACGAATGGTGCTCCTGAGCTCCCAGTGATCCAGAACCCATCTCCCCTCTGCACCTGCCTGACTCATGCTTGTGCTGAACTGAGCTCCATATGAACTTCTCCACACCTCCTGTTATATTGAACTTCCAGCCTCCTAACACACAGTATGAGTGCAGATCAATCCCTGCTATCCGTTATCACCCAGATGAGGATGGGTTCCATGTTGAGTCTGGTTCCTCTTAAGGTTTCTTTTTATCACCATCTCAGGTTTTTTTTTCCTCAGCACCGTCGCCCTCGGCTTGTTCATCAGGGACGATCTAATCTATGGTTTATGCACGTTTTCTTACATTTCATACACATTTCCATAATTTTCTTTTGATTTTGTGTAGCTACTTTATCACATTTGCGACATGACAATTAAACAATGACAATTTTTAAAAGTGCTATTTAAATAAAACTGAATTGAATGGAATACATACATACCTAGCATTATGTACAGTATATACAATGATTGTAATCAATATATTCACATAGTTCGCTAATATTTAATCTTTACCACTTAATAAACGTTTCATATAGAAGTCATATCTTGGAATATATCATAAATGAGTAAGAGTAATGGTACTACAGTACAGTATGTATAATAAAATAATGAATATATGGTAATCCATACTACAATCAGTAGTTTAATGATAGGATGATTGATGTTCTAGCATAGTAACAGTACTATAGCAAAGAAATAACCTACACATTGACATTACTACAGAACAGGAGTATATAACAAGAGGGACTTTCAAGACAAATCTGGACTTGTGATGAAATTCTTGATGAATGAAGGCATTAACTCCTTTGACATTAACAAAAGACTTAAATATTTGAAGGAGTTTCTGGAAGGCCGGTGTTTCAGCAGTGAAGCACGCATGTCCAAGCACTAGTGAAACACTGATGTATCAGGGGATTATAAGTCTTGGTTTGACTGAAACGCCCCTCATACTATAGCAGCAAACGACATGTGTACAGTAAATTACTATAGAAGAGAATAACAGTAGCAGAGTATTTACATAATGTATTTAATACCAAAAAGATTAGGAAAAATATAAAGAATAGTTTGACTGTAAAACCCCATTTCGGATAGTTTTGAACATTGTTTTCCCAGATGAAACAAGAAGTATTGCAAACTAATAGAACATATTTTGTGAGTGTTTTTGAACACCCTTAAGTCACAGCACAAATAGAAAAATATTGTGTTGGTTACAAAAGTGTGAATTTTGTGTGATTTAGCAAAAAGCTATAAATATACCTCCGACAGTTTTGCAGAAATAGATCAATTAGCCTGCAGTTGTGTTTGAGGTTATTTAAGTACACAGTTAGTATTTATATTATGATATGTTGATTGAGTTTTAATAAACATATATAATTTCGCTCTGATGGTGATTCTGTAGTGAGTCGAACAGAAAGAACTCACAGCAAATCAGATCCATGAAAAGAGCATTGAGGTTCGTCTCAGACAAAACCTTTTTTCATTATAAAAGATTTTTGAAGCTCATGAGAAACATTATAAACAACACAACAGTTTACAGCATCATCAGCCTCGTCCTCTATCCGTTTCAGTTTTACTTCAGTATGTGACACCAGCTTGCTATCGTAGCGGTATGCACCTGTCAGGGATAACACCTGAGGAGGCCATTTCCCAGAGTGCACCTGTATCATGTGAGGTAATTGCCTTACCTCTAGCTTGATTTAGTTGTACATACTGTATATACAGCCCTAAGTGCAGACAGTCAGACTCGTATTGTTTGTTGCTGTAGATCTGATCTGTTATGATTGCTGTTGTGTTTGTTATCTGCTGTTGATCTTCAGTTTAGTTCCGTTGTTGCATTATCTGTTTCCTGTTCCAGATTGGTTTATGTTTGTGTATTCATCATTTAAGTCTTGTTGTAAAAATCTGTTCACACAATCACCGCCTGCATGTCTGTCGGTTGTCATTAACAGTTGTCATTGCAACATTACAGGAGTAGCAGATAGAATCCGACGAAGCAAATGCAACAGCTTCCCACACGCAGCACACCATCTCATGCTCCTTTTTACACTCTGTTACAGTAGCTCTCTGCTCAGTTTTCTTTTACAATTATTACCATAAGTCTAATCCAATTAATTTTTACTCGTGTGGTCGTACTCCTGGAGTGACTGCAGGGGCTTCAACATTCTCCAAAAATTCACTAAACACACTTAGTTCACTCACAGCAGGAGCTGTTCTGTGATTCGGGTTGTTCCGCTATACTGATCATGTGACAGAAAGGAGCCATGTGATTGGCTATGTTAGCTTAAAACATGGTTGTTTAAAGCTTTTAAAATAAGCTGTGTGTATGTTTATACACTGCCGAGACAAAAAAAAAGTCACATACTCTAATATTTTATTGTTTCGATAAGCTTATGCAATGTCACAACTTTTATTTCTCTCCCTGATCCTGTATTGATGAGGAGAGAGTCTGGACTCTGTGGAGGCCAATCCATGTGTGAACATAATGTCTCATGCTCCCTGATCCGCTCCTTCAGAGTTCGAGAACGATTAATCCTGGCATCATCATTTTGGAATACAGTATCCCCCGTGCCATCAGGAAAGAAAAGCTCCATAGATGTGAAACGTCATAGTTCATACTCCATAGATCATAAACTTGAAGCTTAAATAACTGATTACACGTTTCTCATCTAGTTTTTCACGGAACAGCTGCACATGCGTGAAGGAGAGCGCTAACCACCTCGCCGCGTCTGTAAGTATCAGTATGAATACTAAGGCAGAGAGAGAGAGAGGTGGCTTTACATTCATCAGATCACTGGGGGTTGTGATCCCATGACCTCCTCATCGTTTGAGTTACAGGATTACGTCTCTCTATTAGTTGACGTGTAGTTCATTTATTTACTGAAATAATTCTTCAATCAGTTTTAGGAGTTCCTGTATCACGTGTTCTTCACATGATGGTGTGGGTTCCCTCAGGTTCCCCTGAGATGGACAGAAGTATCAACCAGGGTGTATTTCCCACCTCACCAGGATTAAAACACGCGCACGCGCACACACACACTCACACACACACACACACACACACACACAGAAGATGAATGACTGAGTGTCGTATTTTCTCTCCACACTCCACAGAAAACAAGTGTGTGTGTTTCATTATTTCTGAACTGCTTCTAAAGATATAAAGTTGTAAGGAACGGCGTAAGAAAGGGAATAGACGTGCCTGTCTTTCCTTCTGTCTCACTCTCTGTCTGTCTCGCTATAAACAAAGCTGAAAGAGCGAGAAATCAGATTAAAGCTCTGAGGTCTGACTGTCTCGCCGTATCTCCACTTCACATCTTCATGCTTCTTTTGATCTCAAGATTTCCCTACAGCTCTCTCTCTCCCTCTCTCTCTCTCTCTCTTCTCTTAAACTCTCTCACTTTACAGACCGAGCACACTTACCTGCAGTGATGATGATGATGATGATGATGATGAAGAGGATGATAGAAATGATCACAACGCCTGAGTCTGTAAGGTTTATAATGTTAGGAATCAGAGGCACAGAGTTCGCAATTCCATGTGTGTGTGTGTGTGTGTGTGTGTGTGTGTGATGCCACAACGACCCAAAATATGCTGCCTCTGTCCTGACACGCCAAGTTCTAGCAAGTACACACACTCAGACTCTTTCTGCCTCTCTGCCCAGACATGCTGGGATCAGCACCACAGTAACAAAAAGAGCTTGGTATGAGTACACACACACACACACACACACACACACACATAATCATCAGAAGAGAAAAGTATATGAATATAAATATAAAATGAAATGTTGAAAATGTTACTGAATTCTTAAATAATTCTGGAAAGGTTCCTGGTCGTGCTTCTACGCTCGCGTGCTGCATAAAGTTGGCGAGATTCTGAAAGGGCTGTGTGTGTCTACATCATGTGTGTTAACTCACATTCGAGGCTGGTGTGTGTGTGTGTGTGTGTGTGTGACATTTACCAAAGCAGCAATTAGACCACCTGCATAGCTATTATCTTCATTATCATGTGCTTTTTTCCTTCGCAGCCTCTCGACACCTCGTCATCGCGGCCCAGAGCATCAGCAGGGGTCATGTGACTCTCTCACGGCTGTGTGCCTTTTAAAGAGCACCTGGTGAAACTACACACACACACACACACACACACACACAAATTAGCTTTTAAAAATCCTTTTATGAACATTGCTGCACAATGCATTTAGACGGAGGCACTCTGTCTAAGTGTGTGTGTGTGTGTGTGTGTGAGAGATCCTCTGTGTTTTTTATTGCACACACATGTCACATTCCCTCACTCTGTATATAAATGATTTTTTAAAACCAATGTAAGAGTTAATAATATTTAACGACACCGTTAGCGGTGAACTTTCGAGCGCGGGACATTTTCAGTAATTAGCAGCGCTCGTTACGCGAGCTCCGCCGTTCCCTCGGTTCAAAGAGTTTGGGACTATGTTGTAGAAACACACTCCAGCTTTCTTTCTTAAAAAGGTTCCATGAAAACAGGATAAAAGTTCCTGAGTTCTGTAAATGTTCCTGCGGTAGAAACAGGCTTCCACTTTCCTGTAAATCGTTTTGTTCCGCGAGCCTGAAGATAAAAACGTCCGCCGCTCCCGGGGGGAACACACAACAGCAGTCTTCTTTCTCACAGATCCATATTTAGATGTCCCAGAATGCACTGGGCTCCCGCCCTGTAACCATAATGACAGGTCAGCCTGTGGGTCTGTGCACACACACACACACACACATTCCTCAACCACACACTCCCTGGCTTTTCACTCTGTTTTGCAAACTCTGTGTGTGTGTGTGTGTGTGTGTGTGTGTGTGTGTGTGTGTGTGTGCCCATCAGCACTGCGAGACTTACTCCACAGAGTGTGAGTAATCACTGCAGCTATGTAGAACAATATGATGCAATAATCACCACGGATGTATTTTAAAGGAGCCACATGACGTTCACACTGAACACATTCGGCGTTTACTCGATTCGAACAGAACTCCAGGTAAGGTTTGGGACTAGGGGTTAGAATTAGGGGCTAGGGTTATGGGTTATGGGTTATAGTTAAGGTTAGGGGTAGGGGTTAGGGACTAGGTACTCTGGGTTAGGTTAATATTGGGGGTTAGGGTTAGAATTGATATTGGAGACTAGGGCTTATTTTAGGGTTAGGGTTAGGGTTAGGGGCCAGGGCGATGGGTCGAGGTTAGGGACTAGGGGTTAGAGCTAGTTTTACTGGAGTTTGTTTGGGGTTAAGATTAGGTGGGGGTATGGTTAGGGACTAGACGTTAGACTTTGTGGTTATTGTTAGGGGTTAGGGTTATGGCCTAGGGACCAGGGATTAGGGAATAGGGCTTTAGGGTTAGTGTAAATGTTTACCCCTAACACTAACCACTCCTGTGACCTTGACCTTTGCCTGTGTGGATTAATTGCAGTATGAACTCAGTAAGTTTACACTCACACACTCGTTCTTCAGATATCGTCTGAAAACCTCATGAGACCCGGCTGACTAACCCGAGAACACCACCCCCTAGTGGCAGGGACATAAATATCACAATTATAAATTCACTCGCAGTGTCACGGTGTCTCTGTAATAAATGTGTTGTTGTAAATCATAAATGTATTTTGTTTGTATTATAACTCAGTGTTTCACAGGGTCAAAGGTCATTCTGCTAAAATCAACCTGCAGCCTTCAGACAGGAGCTTCACATTTTGACTTTTCCTCACATCAGCTTTACTGTGCTGAAAGACAATATTATATATGACAGATCTAACTAGGACACGGCGCGTCTATTAAAGTTTAGGCCTAAGTTTAAAAACCTGACATAAACCCTTAAATGATCAACTCAAGGCTTTACTTATTCATCAGCTTCAGGACATTGATTTTCTAATTAATAAATGACAAATTGCAAATTACAGGTTTATATTTAAATGCATTATTATAGTAAAAGCTCAGTGAGTTGATGGAAGGAGTCTCCAGTGTCAGTGCTCTGTAACATTCAGAGGTAAACTCTTTCCACATCCAACATGACACACTGCGACCGATTTTATCTTATAAACTTAAAGAGAGAGACTAAAGAGAGACCAGTGATGAAACGTGTGTTAACCACTAGGGTTAGGATTAGGCTTAGGCTTAGGGTTAGGGTTAGTGCTAAGCTTAGCTGCTGTAACATAAGAGAGCACAGAAACTCACGTTTTAGACGTTTAACAACATTAAGTGTGTACAGTATGTGAATAATAATATGTCCTAGTTTGCTGTGGTGTAGGAGGAATAAAGCACAGGGTTAGGGTTAGGGTATCAGGGTTAGGGTTAGGGTTAGGGTATCCGCTTCATTGGGTTATGGTTAGGGTTAGGGTATCAGCTTCACTGGGCTTAGAGCAGTGAGTATGAGGAAACGTAATGATGTTCACATTTCATACCGAGAGCCGGATCACGCAGGTCTTGGAGCGAGTCAGGCTCGGCGTTTCAGTTCTCCTCTCTCACCAGGAACACGGTGTGTATTCACACACACATGTCTATAGACTTATGTGACATTATTACATGCAAATTCATGTTAAGTGCTCCTCATTATCCAGTCAGAGCTCAAACACACACACACACACACACACACACACACACGCACACACGCACGCACAGATGTTCTGATTAAAAAGGGCACAATTACACCAAGATCGGTGATGCAGAAGCACACCAGGTGCTGAACTAATTTACCGGATCTTTCTTTAAAGATGGATGAAGATGGTCTTCATGAACAGACTCTTCACTCCTGCTGTGAGACGAGAGAGACTTCGACAGATTAATAAAAACACCACGTGTAGACGAGTACAAGAGTCTCAGAGTCACCAACAGGGACAGGCAGGAGGTCGGCCCATGGGCAATGAGCACACACTTTTGGGGTATAAAACTGTGTGTTTGTTTGTTTGCTTATTTGTTTGTTTGTTTGTCAGGCAAACCCCAAAATTTCATGTGTATGCAATATGCAGTTCATGATTTTGACCATCAGGTGTCAGTATTGTGCATCATGTTTAAACACTTCAACTTGTCCTGATCTATCAGGAGAAAAACCTACAGTAGTGTGTTTCAGGGAGCTGCATTTTGTGATCACTGCTTTACTGCACACTTACAGTACACACACATGCAGGAAGTAATCAATATGCAGGTGTTCTGTAGAGATGTTTTTTAACATGCAGATCTTGGTTCTCGGTTCTGCGTCTGTCTTCAGATAGAGAACCGAGAGAACTGAGACTCTGACTCGCTCCGGTTCGGTACTCACTCCTGCACCAGATTCTGGTTCCTGACCCCGAACGGTTCTGCTTTCATGGGTTTGATAAATAACACGACACGCCTCCGGTGATCTGTTCTTCTTTTTTCTCTTCTGTCGTTTAAAACAGAAAACATTTGCTCAGGTTCTCTGTTCTTCATTTTACATTAAATCACAGCTAGGGTTCTGTTCTATCAGTACCTGAGCAAACAAATATACTGTATGTGATGTGCTAACAACACACACACACACACACACACGCAAGCACGCACGCACACACACACACACAATAGAACAGAGGGGTAATTATAGTTTATTATTGACAGTTTGCGTCCTTGACGGTTAAAGAGTTTCTAGAAACAGTTAAAATGTTAAATCTAATAATAATCTGCTGATCTTTAATGTAATCAGTGATGTTATTATTGTTAATATTATTATTATTATTATTATTTCAGGTTGAAGCCCACGTACATGTCTGTCTGTCTGTCTGTCTGTCCGTCATTGTACTTTTCCACAGACCCTCAAACTGTCAGCGCCGTGGACTAATTTACACCAAGTGCTCATTAGTACTAATTAATGTTAATGAGGTGAATAATTCAGTGTGTAAGGCAGCGTGAGTTCACTGTTCATCTGTAAACAACCTCACTGGAGAAAAATAATAAAACCTTATGAAAATACAGAAAGCTGGACCTCGCTTTCCTTACACAGAGAGAAACTGCAATAATAAACAAACAAATAAACAAACAAATAGCAAGAATGAATACTGTGAATAGAATCAGGTTTGTTTACTGTTTCTGTAAATAATATTATAATAAATAAATTTGAGACTGTTAAAGCTATTTCTAGACATTTTATACTTTCTATTTAATTATTATTATTATTATTATTATTATTATTATTAATAAACTGAAATTTTATTTGTCACATACACAACATCATATAATATGCAAGTAAACACTTCTATGACCGACTGTAACCTTAAACACAAAGATTGAATAGAAATATTTCGTAATATTTAGCGATATAGGAAAAGAAAACATGCACTAGAAAAAAATGTTATTAAAAACAAATTTTAATTAAAAGATTTTACAATAGAAAATAAAATAAAAATAAAATATATATAGTTTATATTTAGGTTGGAATATACAAATTTACAAATGAACAAAAGTTACAGAATAAAATAGAATTAAAAAAGTGTTATAACATAATTTTATTCTATTCTATTCTATACACAGAATATTTATTATTATCATTATTATTGTTTCAAGCATTTATTTCAAGAAAGGAAAACAATCTACTGTAAAATGTAAACATTTAATGCTTGAAATAAAGTATTGTATTCTTAATAAAACACTTAATACTATAATAAAGTGTTGTACATTTTTATTACATCATTAGATGAGCTTTTCATGTCCTGGTGTTTTGACTCGCTGAGGAATCATGTTTAAAGCTGTAGAGCTGAGACTCAGGTACAGTCAGCGTCATGCGTTTGAAAAGATTGCATTGTGTTTTTCTCTGCTTTGTGCTAAACAGGAGGCAGAACCCTGCGAGATATCATCTGATCTGATGCGTGGGAAAACAGGATTGGCATTTTCGACTCCTGTGCCGAGACGATCCAGGAAGTGCTCGCTCCTGCTGTTACTATCGTCTCACACCGAAACCAAAACAGAGCTGAGATCTGCGGCTGTTATCATAAAGACCTGCGTCTTGTTCAAAGACCTCCGTCAGACACACTCAGGGTGTCTGTACTCGCTACACCTGCACACCATCGGCGTGTTTAATCCCAGTGTCACCGAGACGAGGACATGAACTGGGTGCAGGACAAACACAATTTCGTAAATAATTATCAAACACACTGCTGTAATAATAATAATAATAATAATAATAATAATAGGAAGAAGGAGGAGGAGAGACGGTTCCTGAAAAAGTTATGAAGTAGGAGGATTTTTGAGTTGTGACCATGTGACCTCCTGTGTGTGCGTAAAAGGGGCGTGGTTTGGTCTGGTTGTCCTAGCAGCGGCTGTCCCTGCGCGGCTCACTCAATGTGACGCGGAACCTCCCGCAGCCTTCACTGAGAAAGTGTCACTTCTGTTTGTATCTCATCATCAGTTAGTGCTGTAGAGCGTTAATATTGTTTTAGGAATATTTTGGAGAACCGGCTGAAGGGGTCCATCCATTACGCTGGAGATGAGTGTAATGGGGGGGTGTAATGGGGTGTGTGCCGAACTGCGTGGGGTTCAGTGAGAGAGTAATGGAGGTAGTTTTTGCTGCCTCATCGTCGCCGCTCTGCTGCTCACATTTATTTTAAATTTAAAGTGCGATGTATAAAGAGTTCAGAAGGGGGTACTTATTTTTACTTGATGTGATTTTGTTCAGAGAAGTGCAGATTTTCAAGCCGTTTAACGAGCCGTGTCTGATTTTTTTTTAGCGGATTTTTTTGATCCGCGGGGTTAAACGTGACGGGCGCGCATCGTAAAGAGAATCCTCACAACTGGAACGCGGTGTGTTTTGTGTTCTTGCCCTCTGAGAACTGAAAACATTGTGCAATATTTATCTGGAGCAAAAGCTGAGTGTTAAAGGATTAACATTAATGTTATCCACTCGCTCAGGCAGTCCAGACTGACTAGCGTCTCCAGTCACGCGACAGATTCTTTACTCGCGAGGACGCCGGACGTCGCTAACCGCTCTGGACTCATCAGTCTGTCACAGAGGCATTTACTTCGAGTTCATTCTTCTTCATTTCCTCCTTCAGTTGGAGTAAATTTCCGTATTAATGAGACTCTTTAATTTTGTCTTTGTGTTTAAAAGTAATGGCACCCTATAGAGACTTTTTGTCTGTTAGTGAAGACGATAATAAAAACAGATTTGAGTCTCAGAGGAAGACGTTGGTCACCTGCACACACACACAAACACACACACACACACACACACACTCTGTAGGCTACTTTTGTTGATGCAGCACAGGGAAAACGTGACGTACACAAACGTTTACAGACATAACTATTACTGACCCGAGTCACAATAGTTATTTTCTTTGCTGATGTCACTCATGACTGTATCAGTGATCCTGCTGTAACGGCGATCCTGGTACTGAGACATCGCATTTCATACTTTCACTCCAGGTTTTAGATATTAATATGTTGTATCGTTATCTCTGGTTTACTGTAAATACGTTAATTTCTAAACCGAGAGTGTATTCTGACCTCTTAAACACACTTAGTGCACGTGAATGGTTTATGATGAGTCGCAGATGAAGGAAAAGTGTGACGATGACAGATGATGGCTGATGCGAACGCGAGACGGCAAACGAAACTGTCTAATGTAATAGTAATAATTCAGGATAACTAACACTGGCTAGTCTTAAACTTAAAACTTTAACCCTGTTATGACTTGTACTAACGCTGCGAACACTTAGACCCCTTTTCCACTGCTCTGGTTCCCGTGCCGGTTCCGTGCCGGTTCCCAATTTTGGAACCAGTGCCGCGCTTTTCCACAGAAAAAAATTGGTGCCGGTGCCCTAAAATAAGCACCTAAACTCTGCTAGTCCAGTTGCGAGAACCCGTGACATCATGAGCGGTGGGCGGAGTTATAGGGAGCATTAAAAAACATGGCGAAGACCCAAAGTCCGTTAATGTGGAGCGCGGATGAAACAAAAGCGTTTTTGGACATTCGCTGAGATTCATCAGAAATTGGAAAGTGCTTTAAGAAAAAAAAAAGTGTATGAGGAAATGAGAGACGAACTAATAGTCACAGGCTTCACACGAACCATCGCCCAAATAGTGAATAAGCTAAAAAAACTGAAGAAAGACTGTCAGCGGTTATAACACGTCGAATAAACTGCTTTTGGATACTGAAATACATTTTCATAGTTTGGAGAATAACCCGTGAACTGACGTCGGTCATGGTCGTTTCTGTTTAGTGGGCGTGGCCTGTGACGTATTATCATGCAGCTCCGGCTGAGCTCCTGTCTAGTGTAAATGCGGGCCGGTTCTTAGTGGTTCCCAGTCCAGAACCAGCACTTGGCACCAGCACCAGTGTAGTGGAAATGAGGTATAACACACTCTTATCATCGTTACTCGAGAGTTACAAGAAAAATCATCTTACATTATTTCCACTTGTTTCTCAAATTCTGAAAAACATTGGTTTGTAATGATAAACCTGGACACGTCTCTGTACCTTTATTAAACCGTGCCTGATATGACGCGAGCGCTAAACACACCTGCATTTCTGAGGATCGTCTCAGTCCAAACCTTTGATCTGATCCGGTTTAAATCGTTATAGAACTTAAAGTTCGAGCCATTCCTGTAAAGTCTAAATTTATTCTGGTTTGTCTGAGTTAATGTGTGTGTGTGTGTGTGTGTGTGTGGAGGAGCTGCATTACTGGAACATTCTCCTTGCAAACTGTACAGCTTTAAGTTTTCTCGTGTTTAATGTGCGCGAGTGTAAACATCCCACAGAGCCGCTCGGTATCAGAGTGCGGCGTATATTATCATAAATCCCATTATGTTCAACGCTCATAAAACATACACACAGCGAAGTGCTATCTCAGTAACACACAATTTGACTAAAAGGCTGATAAGTTTCATATCCCGCCAGTCCTTTCCCTGGCCGCTTCTAAATAACAAATGATCGCATTGTGAAAAGCAGCACGGCTTCGTCCCAATCTCATTCCCACACTGCAGCTTCAAACTCTGAGATCTAATCCAAAATTATTCGTCATCACAGCTTGGGCAGGATCGGCGCTTCCAGGAAATGAGATGTGGTTTATTCTGCGTGCGAATTGTGCGAAAGAACGGCGAGAGTCCGGAGGCTGATACACAAACATCACGACACAACCTGTTTTTTTCAAACAGCCAGAGTCATGAGGCGATGGTTTGGAATGGCTGACACCAAATGAGCTAAAAGCTCAGGGTCAGGGGTGTAACCTGCAGTACTGTATATTACACTTATACTGGAACTGCTGGTTTCTCTGGTCGTCCTCATGCACAGGTCACACTGAGAAGATCTCAGAATCTCAGTTCTTCATCACAGAACTGAATAAGCGAACATCAGAGAAATAAGATAAGACTTCGGTGGTGGACGCAGACTCCGCCCTCAGGACTGAAACCAGAACGCGAGCTGTCTAATGGTCTTGTGCACATGTAGGCTGGCTCGGACGGCCTGACACGCCTTACAAAAGTGCTCCGACCAGAACGAGGTGATATGCACGTCATAGTCCCGCCTCCACACCTGGTGACGAAGATAGAGGGCGGGGTTTCGGTCCAGGTGATTGAGGTAGGCAGCCAGCGCACGCGGCCCTTTAAAATCCTCGACGTGGATAAAGGAGTCGGCCGGAAGGAAGCGCTCGTAGTTCTCTCGCGGCGGCCCGAGCACAACCGGAACGGCGCCGGAGACGAGAGCGTTGCGCCAGAGCTTCTCCGTGATGTAGTCTGTGTGGCACGAGTTTTCAAACGCCAGGTAGAACTTGTAACGCGAGACCGTTTGCACCACGCTGTCGTTGAGTAGCGGAAGAAAATCACGTCCGTAAATGTCCACGTGCAGGTAACGCCGCAATCGGTGGTAGAACTGCACCCTCTCCTGCTCCTCGTTCCAGTTACTGATCACCCAGGCTACCAAACTGCGATTACGCCTCATATGCATCTTTCCATTACCGTGGAATCCACGCCGCTGAAGATAACCGTAGGGTAGGAAAATATCCGAACCCAGACGGTACGACATGGTGAGATTGAACATCCCGTCAAACTCCTCCAGAAACCCAGAGTGCGACGGCGACTCGAAGTTCATCCAGATCCATTTCTGCGCCAGGGGGCGTGGCTCCTCCGGTAGCTCCTCCCAGTTCATCATCAGCTCACGGTTGTGCATGATGACGGCGTCGGCGTGAGCGTAGGCGCCTCTGTCCGACGTCAAGGTGCAACCCCGCACGCCGTAGTCGGTTCCGCAGTCGGGAAGAGGAAGTCCGTTTCCGAACGGAAGCCACCAGATGAGGACGATCACGCTCCTCGTTTCGGATCCCCGAGTGGGCGTGTCCGGCGTGGGGATCGGCAGAGCGAGCACGCTGAGCAGGAGGATGATTATTAAACACATCAGCGCCAGAGCAAAGACTAGCGCGCTCGAGTGTTGCGCCTCCACCATGACGCGGCATTGCTTTTGCCGGGAAAATCTCAGATCTGTTGATCTCCAGCGTGTCGGTTTTGCTCGGTCAGAGAAAAGTTCCATAAATCTGCGAGAAAACGTTGACAAAGTCCAGAAACACAGCGGTAGTGTACCTCCACCTCGCCTCCTCAGGGTGACGGAGAGGCGCATGAAGAACAGGTTCTCTCCATTTAGCGTCAATCTTTTTGTACTGCGTTACCATTTATCCTGTGAGAGTGTGTGCGGTGTGTGTGCATGCGTGTGTGTGTGTGTGTGTGTTGTGGCTCTGTGTTCCTGCCCCTCACTGCCCTGTTTACTCATTTAACAGCTCCTTCATTCAACAACTCAACGTGGCAGCAGCCAAACTCGCTTTTCAGCCTGAAGGCTTCTTTGTTTTGCCCCTCCACATGCCATGTGGGCTTGTGTGTGTGTGTGTGTGTGTGTGTGAGTGTGAGTGGACAGTGAAAAGGCTTGTACTTGTAAAGTGATCTAAACAACAACAAACCAGTTCCAGTGCTGCTGCTGTGTAGGATCTAAGACGTGGAGCCAAGATTAATCATAAAGTCACTAAATTAAAATGTAACCTGTAGGTGATTTACACACACACACACACACACACACTGTTCACACATACTCTGTGTACTCTCTGACTCATAAAGAGAGCGCAGTGTTCTTCCTTCTTCACACTTTGCATAGATCTGACCTGACCGCCACTCGGGCCGATTCGGAATCCAGTGGGAAATTCCAGTCGCTGGTGTATTTATACTGTAACAGTGACGGGATGAAACTATACAGCTGTGGGAGGGCAGATGTGCAAGTCAGGGTCGGGTGTCCACATACTTTTGACTGCACATTCCCTTATTACTGCAGTTTGTGTTTATTGTACTTCTATGTTCTCTTTAAGGTCCCATATTGTACTATTTCTTTAACACAGGTCTCAGAGCTCCCCAGTGTGTGTGTGTGTGTGTGTGTGTGTGTGTTAATGCCCCAGGGTTTAATACCCCAGTTTGTTTTTTTTTATTATAACATTTCCGTTTAGATGTTCATTAAAATAATTTGATTTCATCAATAATTGATGACCTTTTAACTCTTGTCTTTTGCAATACATTTAAACAAACATGACACTTTCACATCCCAGCTTTGTGCCGTGTGTGTATTTCCCAGAGCCGCCGGAATCCTCAGAGCCGATGTGTCTGAGACATGACTGAGAAGCGTCTGACTCATGTCTGAGACGTTTGTGTTTCATGTCTTCATGACTCCATGTTAAAAAACATTTTTTTAAAGTTTTTCTCAGTACCTGACCGCAGTAATGAGCGAGTGTGTGTGTGTGAGTTTGTCCTCAGAAGTCGGCGAGGCAGGAGAAGCCACACTGAGCTCTCGGTTCTCTCTGACAGACTCTCTGGACAGGCAGCGAGCGGTGTGCTTTATAATCAAACATGGCTGGCAGGTTTGTGACGGGTGTCTTTATTTATTCATAAGCCTGGATCTGAACAAACATGAGAAATCCGATTCCCAGTCTGAAGGTGTGTTTCTTATGAACAGACATTTTAAGCGTGTTTAAACCTCCTTTACAGACCTGGAGTTAAAGAAATTTACTCCTAAATCATTTGCAGAAGCGTTTACACTAAAGAGGATAAATCACTTGTTTATTTAAAGGTGTCATATTGCACAATTTCTTTATCACAGGTCGCAGTGTGTGTGTGTGTGTGTGTGTGTGTGTGTGCACTAAGCATTTTATACCCCACACTTCCTCTCCTTCACTCCTTCTTAAAAACACACCATTTTACTGGTGTTTATGTAAATGAGAAACAGCTGAGCCACGCCCCTGAAAACAAACCAGGGGGAGGGGCCTCTTCTTATATGAGGTCACATTAGAGCGTTGAATCTGATTGGGATTTTATGACAGTTACAGAATGACGTATTTATTACGGAACTTCAGGATACATGAATATAAAGAGATCGCAAGTTTGAGTCCTGACTCTGGGGGAGGGCCTAAGTCTCATTGACCTGTCAATCACAGCGTGGAAGAGGGCAGACGGCGCTTTCCTATGAGAGAGTCCTGCAGCACGGGCAAGAAAACAAAATAAGCAAAAGATAAAGCAGGTAAGAAATGACTTGCGTCACACGGAACAGGTCACTTCATGTTTACTTTTTTTACTTTTAACTGATTATCCGAATAATCATGAATCCCGACTTTATGAGAGTATAATTAGTGTTACTGTCACAGGGGGGTGCATTCGGGGGACCCGCTCCCTCCCCCGTCTGGATCTCAGTAGACGTTGTTGCACGGCTCGGTAATCTCGAACAGCCCGTGATGCGCCGATTTCCTGAGCGCGATGTCGTACGCCGTCTCCCCGCCGCTGTTCCTCAGTCCCGCCTGCAGGGTGCGCTGGGAAAGCAGGAGCTCCAGCATGTGCGGCGCTCCGGGGTTTCCCGCCGCCAACTGCAGGGCTGTAAGTTGACCGTTTGTTGTGGCGTTGACCTCTGACCCCCGGCGCAGGAGACAGGATGCAATGTGGGTGTGTCCCCAGCGGGAGGCGCTGTGCAGAGGCGTCCAGCCATCCACCGTCCTGGCACGAAAATCGGCGCCCGAGTCCAGGAGGAAGGACACGACGAGAGCGTGGCCGCTGTACGAGGCGCGGTGGAGGGGCGTGTACCCGTCGTCGTCACGGCAATTAACCAGGGACGGATCGGACGCAGTCAGGCGCTCCACTGTACACAACTACACACACACACACACACACACACACCAACATAAACACAAACATTACACGGAGCAAATGAGCAAAAAACAATTATTATATTGATCAAAAGTTTATTTTGTTCATAATTAATTTATTCATTATACGAATTCTGACAAAAAACAAGAAATAAAAATACAAACAATAAATATTTTAACACAAAGATTTAAGCATTATTTTTTTTTCAAACTTAAAAAAAAAAATGAAAACACAGGGACAACAGATGGATAGGTGTGTGTGTGTGTGTGTGTGTGTGTTCCTGAAATGCACCCAGTCTCATCACATAAAAATTGCCTTAATAAACCAATAAACCTAAAGCCATAAGCAACATAAACACTTTTGACCTGGAGACCTTCCTATTGTACCCAGTGACGCACGTGCACACACACACTCACACACACTCAGCACGTGTCTGCCCTCCCCCTTAGAGTCTCTCTGAATAAAAACTGATAAAAAATGTGAATTGCGCACCTCTCTAAATTGCATCCTGTATTTTTTAGGTGCCATAACTTTTGCTTCATTTACTGTACACACCAACCAGAAATGACCTACAGGTCCGCAGTTTCTCTTACTTGTGGGCGTGGCCTGTTCAAGCAGGAAGTGAGCATATACAAATTGTCTAAAGTGAACCGTAATGGTAAGTGATACTACACAAACATCACACCACGCTCATTACTACACACACGACCAAGAGGAACAGAGAGACACGGGGACAGGGGGACAATGGGACGAAGGCAATAAAGATGGAAAATAGTAAATGTAGGAAGAAAGGATGGATGTTTGGAAGTAAAGAAATAAAATAAAGGAAAAAGGACGTACGAGAGAAAGGAGAGTAATTGAGATGTGAGGAAGTGTAGATGTTACAGGAAATAGGAATTTAATTAAAGTCAGTCCTTCACCCGAATAAAACCTCGGATTACGAGTAACGTGGTTTACGAGTGTTCCGCAAGACTAGCAAAGATTTGTAATAAATTTTGACTTGAAAAATGAAGAAGTCTTGGTTTACGAGTACCGAGTATCATGTTTCACGCATGCACTTCTTGTTTTGACGCCGAGCGTCACGTGATCACAACTGAGCCAACGTTTTTTCTCTTTCTTACACTGCAGAATTGACGCGCATTAAGACTCCCTCACTGGGTCTCAATGCGCGTCTCTTACTGGTATAATCAACATCCGTGCACACACTTCTCCCTCAGCCTGTCGTTGTGTGTGTGAGTGCGCGTAATTTAGCACTGTGCCGGTTCACACACTCTCTCTCTCACCTTTGGTGTGTGTTTGTGAACCGGAACGGTGTCAAACTACATGCGCGTGCACACACATAACGACAGGCCCAAACACACACACACACACACACACACACACACACACACACACACACACACACACAGCGCCTGTGCGAATAAACGGAAACACTTATCTGTCAGGATATATTTTTACTTTTTCTTAAAGGTAAAATGCAGGTTAATTTGTTTGATTTTTACCTTATATTATGTATTAATTTTTTTGGGTTATGGAACAAATAATTTGAGTTTCCATTATTTCTTATGGGAAAATTCAATTTGGTTTATGAGTGTTTTGGCATACAAGCCCGCTTCTGGAACGAATTATTCTCATAATCCAAGGTTACACTGTATATGTTGATGATCCTGAAGAAAATTTAAGAGAGTTACTTGAGAAAATAAAAAAGAAGATCTGTAAGAACATTATAAGGAAAGAAGAAAAAGATGATGTTTGGAAATAAAGTAAGTGCACAAGAAAGAGAGAGAATTCTTTTTTTTGACTACTCTATTTTAATTGTTCTCTTTTTTAATTACTACTTTTTTCTGTTTTTTTATCTATTCCTATCAATTTTTCTTATAATTTATTTTCGAGCTTTGGCAATACGAATATATTTGTCATGATGGTATTTGGCAGATAAAGCTTTGAATCTTAAGTCTTGAGTAAAAGAGAGAGAGAGAGAGAGAGAGAGAGAGAGAGAGAGTGAGAGAGATTTAGAGATAGAGAGATATTTGCGGCGTTGTTCTGGAAGCTCCTTCCTCCCGGAGCGTTTATCTGTAATCAGATCCTGCACAAAGCCAGATGATTAGAGAGATTAAGCTCATTTACTCGGTTCTTCTCAGCAGCCCAGAGCATCAGCTCGGCCGGACTGTCTCTCCGTCTCAGTTCCTGCTCTTGGTACCACTCCTCACTGTGCTGGCCTTCATCATCATCATCATCGTCGTCTTCATCATGGTCATTGTCCCCGTCCTCGTCCCAGGCGCTGTCCGTCCCCACAGGGATCACGTGACCGTGTGTTTCTAACAGCTCCAGCTGGTTAAAGCCTTCTGGGAACTCCATCACCTGTCTGAGAGAGAGAGAGAGAGAGAGCAGGGATGTGCTCACACGTTATAATGTAAAACCACGTGATGGAAGTATTAACGCCACACCCTGATGTTGTGCCCCAGTCGCAGCTCGTGCATTCCTCTGATTCATTTATTTATTTATTTATTTACACCTCTGTATCTGTGTACTGTGGATGTGCACGCGCTACAGAACTTACCAGTGTGACGGCGCAGAATTAACTGAATTTCAATGCAGGTTGACCAACAAAAAATCTTTTTTAAATTACACGTGTTTGTACTCTTTAAGGGATGGTAAATAAAAATAAACAAGTGTATATGAATAAAATAATAATGAAATCATTCCTGAGATCCACGCTCAACCGCTTCCTGGATTCCTAACCGAATCCCGCCTTCTACTCGCTGATTGGCTAATACTCCAGCTCACGCGCCGTCGACAGTCCAATCAGCAGACGGCTCGTGAAATAAATTTAGACGTTATGGTTAGAACTATTTAAAAAATGCTTGTACCGTATCTTAAATCCTTAGTTTATAGAGAAATTACAAAAAAAGACTTTTTGATTATTTCCCTTATTGTATTTGGATGAAAAATACACTTTAATACCTATCCGTTATAATAACAGTCGTCGTCGTCGTCCCTTTGTAGTACTGGGAAATGTAGTTTATTTTGAAGTTGTGTAAACGCGGCTAATGAGAAAGAAAACTACATTTCCCGTGATGCTTAACAATTCGCGCGAACATGTTTTTGAGAACTTCCGGGCCGCAAATCTTCACGTGTGTGTACGTTTTGACTAGACTGTGACTGTAAATGTGAGGTAAATAAACGCTTTAATATTTGTAGATTATTTTCTTATTTCATGTGTAATCATTTTATTGCACAGTATTTATTAAACATCGCAGCTTATAAGTGCAAAAGTTCACTTTAACAATGCGTTTGGGAGAATTTTGTTGCTAGTTGATGTTATTGAACTGTAAAGTTGTTTCCATTATTCTGTCCTCAGATTAGTTAACGTAATCACCATGACGTCATCAGGGAACACCATGTAAGTGCACTGGTTTTGTTTGTGCCATATAGAGTGTGAATTGGACAGGAATCATTACTGTAGTTACAGAGCTGTAAATACATCAGTGCAGCTTGTTTCTAAAGTCTGATCCTGAACCCCTGTGTCTGATCCTGAGTGTCTGATCCTGAACCCCGTGTCTGATCCTGAACCCCGTGTCTGATCCTGAACCCCGTGTCTGATCCTAAACCCCGTGTCTGATCCTGAACCCCGTGTCTGATCCTGAACCCTGTGTCTGATCCTAAACCCCGTGTCTGATCCTGAACCCTGTGTCTGATCCTGAGTGTCTGATCCTGAACCCTGTATCTGATCCTGAGTGTCTGATCCTGAACCCTGTGTCTGATCCTGAGTGTCTGATCCTGAACCCTGTGTCTGATCCTGAACCCTGTGTCTGATCCTGAACCCTGTATCTGATCCTGAGTGTCTGATCCTGAACCCTGTGTCTGATCCTGAACCCTGTGTCTGATCCTAAACCCCGTGTCTGATCCTGAACCCTGTGTCTGATCCTAAACCCCGTGTCTGATCCTGAACCCTCGTGTCTGATCCTGAACCCTGTATCTGATCCTGAGTGTCTGATCCTGAACCCTGTATCTGATCCTGAGTGTCTGATTCTGAACCCTGTGTCTGATCCTGAGTGTCTGATCCTGAACCCTGTGTCTGATCCTGAACCCTCGTGTCTGATCCTGAACCCTGTATCTGATCCTGAGTGTCTGATCCTGAACCCTGTGTCTGATCCTGAACCCTGTGTCTGATCCTGAACCCTCGTGTCTGATCCTGAACCCTGTGTCTGATCCTGAGTGTCTGATCCTGAACCCTGTGTTATACTGAACCCCGTGTCTGATCCTAACCCCCTCGTGTCTGATCCTAAACCCCCCCGTGTCTGATCCTAAACCCCCCCGTGTCTGATCCTAAACCCCCCCGTGTCTGATCCTAAACCCCCCCGTGTCTTATCCTAAACCCCCCGTGTCTGATCCTAAACCCCCGTGTCTGATCCTGAACCCTGTCTGATCCTGTTTATTTCTCTGTTTGCTTTTCAGAGATGATGAGGACACGTTTAAGATCCTCGTTGCCACAGATATTCACCTGGGTTATCTGGAGAAGGACGCCGTCAGAGGCAACGACACGTTCCTGACGTTTGATGAGATCATGAAGTGCGCGAAACAGAATGACGTAAGGAGCACACGCGGAGTTGGACACGTTTATTCACGGAACAGAAATTAGACGTATTTTATATCATTAAAACAGAAGCGTGTTCAGGAGGTGGTGATGTTTCATTAGTGCTGATAAACGAAGACCATTGATCAGTCTGTATCAGATGTATCTGTCGTCTGCCATCATTATTATTTTTAAACAAATTTGGTGAATAATTCAGTCCTACCACACAGTAGTTCAGAGAGCGCCACCTGTACGATTATAAAGAAACGATGACGTTTTATCGCCTTAAACGCCTCCAAAGACTTAAAACTCAACTTGACAGTAAGCGCGCGGGTTGCATGCGCTGCATGCACATAATTTTCATAATTTTAATTAATGACTAATTAGCGCTCACGGTGTGAACTGAATAGATTTTCACCCATTTCTAGTCATTTTACTTTATCCTTAAACTGTGACAGTGAATATAAATTAGTAGAATAAAATAATAAACTTGTGTTGTGTTCTCCAGCTGTAACACACCATGTCTGTACACCTGTGTGCTTGTGTAAGAACTGTGTGTGTATGACGGTCAGGGGTGCGCATACTTGTGGCTGTATAGTGTATCTGTATCTTAGTTAGTTTAGGCTTCTGGATGGAGTCTGGCTTTAACTTTAGCAGATCTTTTTATTTGTTAGTCGTTCATTGTTCTGTTCTTCATTGTTCTTAATCTCTGCTCAGGAACGCGCGCGTGAACCCTTTCTTCCCGTTTCCTTTGATATGATCTTCAAAGCAGAACTTCAAACGAGCTTTATTACTGTTGGGTTCCGCACACGGCTTTGACATGAGCACAGGTTCGTTAAAACCGTAGCTTTAATCTGAACGCGTGTAGAAATAAATATTTTAGTTTTTAACAATAGCTCGTTGTTGTTTTGAGTCGCATTCCGTGAGCTGCGACAAAACATCCATCATTTACACACATTCGCTGTTGAGTGGATCGGCGTCTCACACGAACGCACACACACACACACACACGCTCTCATGCCGTGTTCCCTGTGTGTCAGGTGGACCTGGTGTTGCTGGGTGGAGATCTCTTCCATGACAACAAGCCGTCGCGTAAAGCCCTGCACAGCTGCATGGAGGTGATGCGACGGTACTGCATGGGCGATAAACCCATCCTGTTCGAGATCATCAGCGACCAGGCCGTCAACTTCGGCAACAGCAAGTATGCCCGGGCGCTAATCCAACCTCAGTCAGTGACTCTCTGTCCACTGTAGTGTGTGTGTCCATAAGCTAAAAGACACGTGCGTGTGTGTGTGTGTGTGTGTGTGTGATTTCTCAGGTTCCCGTGGGTAAATTATCAGGACGAGAACCTAAACGTTTCCATCCCCATATTTAGCATACACGGCAACCATGACGACCCAACCGGGGTGAGTGTCAGTGTGTGTGTCAGTGTGTGTGTCAGTGTGTGTGTCAGTGTGTGTGTCAGTGTGTGTGTCAGT